>NC_140227.1:21435936-21478436 GCF_951802725.1 Rutilus rutilus
TTCATAAAATAAACCAAATCAGTCATTAAAAAAAAAAAAAAAAAAAAACTGTACATTTCTATTTTTATCATCTTTACATGACATATAAGACAATGTAGCATTATCTGTCTTCTCTTGCAAACTGTGCTTTTTAATGCACAAGTACCAGGGAAAGATGGGAAGATATTTTAGGTTTGGGGTGCTCTGTGTGTTTTGATTTATTTAGGGGAGGGGGTGGCATTTGAATAAGCAACAATATTGACTGTATAAAACGCGTAAAAACTCCATGAGGCACAACAAGCGTATCATCGAGGACACTCATTTAAACTGCATACACATGGGGACATTTGACTGCACATCATATTTTTGATATTATTGATACCGCTTGCAATCGTAATTAGTGGTCGACCAATATATCGCCAAGGCCGATATATAATTTTTCTGACTGGCCGATGTGTTGGAAGCGGGACTTTTATTTTGACGGGCGGCGCTGTGAACACCAGCGCCAGAAGAGAACGGCAACGGCAGCTCCTCAGATCACACAGCGCTCACTCACATTCTCCGTCTTCATTAATTTACGATCTCTGTCAGTCATATCTAATACTTTGTTAGACAGAACTGGTAAAAAAAGAAAGTAAATGGTATGCGAAGTAAGTACAGTAAAGCATTTGCTTTTATATTATTTGTAACAGAAAAGGCAAACAATCAGGCTAAAATACTTTCTCATTTACCGTCAACATTCAGCAAATGCGCATCTACATCATTTAAACAAATCTCTGAATATCTAATAAACATTTAATTTCACAAACCTTGCAGATCTAATCGAATCCAGCTGTGATATCTTGTGAAGTGTGCATTACTGTCTGCCAGTGACGGTCGGTCCGTGCGAAGTGAGTGAATGCGAACAGAAGATCAGCTTCACAGGAGACACGATCGAAAAACTTTAAATCCTTCATTTTGAAATATGCTGATATATAACCAGTTGCCAACTGTGTCATATTCATATCGTTTTCACTGTGCTGTATGTAAAATTAGTGTTACCTTGTCTTTATTTGAAAAAATATGATTACCATCACGAAATTACCAGATCACTGAGTGCCCTGTTACAGTGTTTAATTTCTTTTTATTCACATATTCATATATTTCTAAACAATTACTTTGTGAAAAATACTGTAATAGGATTGCAGATTCAAGAAGTTGCCAGCTAAAGTATAAAAGCATGTTTATTTTAAAGATTTGTTTTCTAATTTATTTCTAATTGATTAAATATTGATTAAAATAAATATATATACAAATATCGGCTTTATATCGGCCACCCTGCTCTTTAAGATATCGGCATCGGCCATCAAAAAAACCAGTATCGGTCGAACACTAATCGTAATGCAACGAATCGGTCTACGGGACATAAATTAAGCCTTTAAATAAAAGGGCTATTGAGCTGTTTACACTGTCATATACAATTAAAGACCCTGCACAGCAACAGGAAATAAAAATTTACACAAAAAACCTGCCTACCTCACACAACACCAAAGGTGGACTTGCGCTTAGGAGTAGAGTGGATGAACTCTTTGAACTGCAACGGTCACAACATGACATCACACTCTGCGCGTATGTTTCAGAAAACATAATTCTAAATATTTTTAATAGCTCACTTAAAGTGTTAATTACAAATAAATTACCAAATGCTAAAAAAGAATAAATGTAAATGAACAAAAATTTGCGTTGCATTTACAATCCTGTACAATCATGCAGTACCCCTACTTCCCACACCTCTGACAAGTACCTATTCCACTACTTTCCATACAAAGTAATGACATTGTATTTCATACATTTAATTAACAGTGACGCAATAATGTAAGGTAACATTAGTTTTCACAAAATAATAAAAACAGATTCGCACTTGTCAGTTGGCCACGATATGAATCTTAGCTTCTGCTTTTGAAAAGTCTATGTCCCTGTTGTCCTAAACAAGGACTGCAACTTGAAAATTATCCATTAATGTTGTATTAATTGGAATTAAAGCATGAATATCATACCTTGTGTTAGCTGGGTATTATTATATTAGCTATTTCTGGTAGGAAAACACAATAGTGCGCAACAGTCAAATTTCAAAACTAACAAACAAAATGTATCCAAAGGGGAATTGTTTTTTTAACAATAACTTATAAATTGTGAAAGACAGACCAACACATTAAAACTGTTAAGTACATAGTCTTGTACCTTTGTTTGGTCTGATTTTCAAATACTGATTTTTCTGAATTTGTTGCTTCAAATAAAAGTTTGTAATGTTGCGATTCACCTCACAGATAGCTAGTTTGGTTCATGTCTTATTTTTTGTTGTATCCCTATGGGTAAAATACTTTCAGAACCACGGCTGCTGAAAAAGTGAATGGGCACCGTTGCACTCTACTGGTTATTAGCTGGAGTTTTTAATTTGGCTGAATCAGGAAGATATTGGATGTTGGACATTTCCACCTATTTAACAAAACTAAATGGCACACATCTAGATCTATATAAACATAGGGGGAAGTAAAACAATGACAAAACATGACTGAATCATCATGACTAAAACGTTAGTCCATCAGAGTGACCTTCACAGAAAAAGACTACATACTCTAGACAGAGCTCAGAGTGCTGGATGTAGAATGTGAAAGGAGAAAAGGTAGACCAGACAATTTCATCATCACTACATATCAGCTTCCAGCTGCAAACATTGCACTCGTGCCTTCTGAGAGATCAAAAAAAAAAAAAAAAAAAATTCCATACAAGCTAATCAGCTGCAGGATGTCACATGGGGTTAAAAGCAGAGACAACAGGCTTTGTAACCTCTGATGCAGATACACTCAAATAATTACTGAAAAGGGAGGAAGGAATTTGAATTTATGCAAGAGTAATTATGCCATTTGGGGATATTAGAGAGATTTTCTCAGCAGTCTGCCACCACTCGCAGTGCTTTTCAGAGCCGGGCGACTAAGAGCTGCACACGCTGACAAACACAAGGCCTTCGGCTCATTGTGCAATCTGCGGGCCCTTACAAAATGACGCTCGGCATTCCAGTAATTCAATAAGCCCTTCCAGTGAATTACAACCCTGATCAGGAGGGGGATTGTCTCTGTGTCCCTGGCAGCTAGGCTAGGAGGTGCCCTTTGTGTATGGAGCTGTGCCGCTGCCCTGACACCAACCATGCGAACCCAATTACACTGCTTTGTGAGCCCACGGCCCCCATATTAACACATATTCTCCCCTGAAAAGCGTCGACCGGTGCCAGGCTGGCAGCCATTCGCCAGAGCCCACTGTTGAATCTCAAATAAAGCACTTAAGGCTCTGGCAAAATAATCATTTGTCCCTGGCATTCTTGAAAGCCCCCTTTCTCATCAGAATTCCCAGCTCCTTTCCTTGGCAATTAAATGCTAAGCTCTTCGACTCTCTGCAGCAGGGAGCACAATGGGACCTCAGAGCTGCAGCAGACACAAGCCAATGCTCACTAGCATTATTAAAAATAAATAAAAAAATGACATGAGAGATATTGACGTTCATTCTTTTGCATCTCTTTCGGATGGCGAACCTCTGATAAATGTCTTGGATTTTGTCTCAACTAAAATCAACGTTAATTGCTCTCCTCTAGGTATACTGATACATGAGAAAAGACCTCACTAAATCTCATTCATGCGTCACTTGTTTAACAAATTCCAAAATATATTCCATCAGAATTGGAATATTCTGACAGTTTATCGTGATCTGTCTAGTTAAATCTGTCACACTTTAACTATTTAGTCACAAAGAGCGAATAAACAAGCTGAAATAAAAGGACTGAATGGATTCAGACGTTTCAAGTTCATCTCACGTAGGCCTAAAATTGTCAACACTTGGGATGACATTAACACTTGGGTTATAATTAAACCCCTTTTGCTTTTCAATCAATATCCAATCTCTCAGAAGTAATTAACAACATATTAAAGAGTTTATTGCCTGGCAGAGCTGGCTGCTGCTGCATCATTAACTGTTAAAATGTGACTCTTTGACACCTACAGTCATTTCGCAGCTTTTTACTGCAACACACCAGCCCCCCCACCCCACCTACCCCCCCTCTTGGCTGTCATTCCGGCATCCCCCTCAAAAAGAAACGCATTACCTTCCGGCGGGTGCAGATTCACATTAGGAAACGCACACAATGGCTGATACCAAAGAATACGTTGCAGAAGGAGTGAGAGCGAAAGAGCGCATGATCAGTCTCAACCACAATGCACAGTAATTATGATTCTTCTAAAGGACAAGTACCTTTATGCAACATTAAATCAGATGTTTAAAAATTAAAACAGAGCAATAATTCAGATGTCAGCCCAAACACATGCAGAGACAAAAATGCTTGACGAATCTGAGGTTGCGAGTGCAGTGCGTGATGTGTCACAAAGGGCTAATCCCTTAGGAAATGAGGAACTTAGACTACATGACGCAGAGGGGGAATACCAGCGAGGGCAGATGAAAATATGGAATAAAGTTGGTGATTTCAAACCCACACAATTTAGCATTACAGATGCAACCTTCTCAGTGCTCTGATGTAGGTTACTCTCAGCAAGTCTGCAAGTAAAAAAAAAAAAAGGTCAGATTACAGGCTAGAAACATGAAAGTTCAGTGTTAGGAATCATATTGTCTGCCACATTGAATATTGCTATTTCTCTAATACAAATACACTCACATGATGGAGCGCATTAAACTGAGCCATCTGATAAATATTGTAAGTGCAATACATTGCTAATCAGAAAACAAATACTTATTTTAAGGTACTGGGTCTAGGGAAAACCCTTAGTGGTACGACGACAACCAATTCAAAGAGCAACATTTACTGTTCAAAAGCAGCCACCCACTATAAAGACTTACCCTTTTCCCAGAATGATAATGCATCGGAATCTGTGGTTGCACAACGCGGCGGCACACTAGAGATTAGAGGATTAAGTCACAGGTCAATAGTTTCATCTTTTGTTGATGTTCCAGCTTAGCCATCACTTTTAAAAGACAATGCAAGAAAGGAGCCATGTCATATGAAGCAAGGGGCATGTGTTGTCAATATGCTATTGTCCCAGGGACACTTAAGAAATGGTTAATGCACACAAAAATGTACAAAATAAATGAAGTATGGCTACTTGAAGCAGGTGACAGGGAAGGAATAAACTGGACAGACCAGCAGAGGAATTTGACCAGGGATTCCTGGTCATGCAGCTTTATAGTTACACCCAGTCATAAATTCCTCTGAATGATGCCATATATAGAGAGTCCGGACCGAGTCATACTCATAGTCAAATCTGAAGGTTGGGTTTAGTTATGTCGGTTGTACAGTGACCACTATCAATGAATAGTAACAAATTTGACAGTTAAACAGAGTTTACAAGACCTGCTTTGATGTGCCCAATGACTAAGAAACCTACCCAACCTTATACTTTATGGGTGTGAGTATACAGCTTTCTCATTATTCATGGCAAGCTGTTTACATACAGTTAATTAAAAATGCTTTCAATGTAATAAAATGAGAAGGTGTTTATGTTGTCCCAATACAAAGGAAAAGTATCAATCTCAAATTCTAATAACTCTGTGGAATCTGCGGAAGTGGAAAAAAACAAAGTAAGATTAAGTATGCTAATTAATGAGTTTATGAGGCTGATTTTGGTAAAAATGACCAAAACAGACAAGGGAAAAAAACACACGAGAGTAGGGCTGTCTGTCACTAATGATTATTTTGGTAATTGAGTAATCTGTCTATTATTTTGATGATTAATCAAGTAATCTGATATATTTGTGGTTATAAAAATACACCCAAGCAAAGACCTAAGCCTTTAAAATGACTTAAAATGCATATATAACAACGAGGCAATAATATCTGGTTCAAATAAAGTATCAAAAGAAAGTAATCATATGGTTTTAAAAACAATATTGTTAAAATACATAATACATAATAACGTGAACAATCATCTTATGTCCATTATGTATTATAACAAAATTATGTATTATAACAAATGCCAGCAGAGGGCACCAACGGCCCAGTGTTGTTACACTTTACAGCAGATCAAATCCTTGTTTAATATTGGCCAAACCACATCTAAATAAAATGTTTACTTCAATATTTGGCCACTTCTTTACGATAGAAATGCTACAGTCACTGTAATAGACCTTATTCAGAGCAGCATCATGACGGGTATGAAAGCGAGGGTGTGAGGGATAGACTTACAATGTTTTCAATGGCATCCGCTATAAAAGAGTTTTTTTGTCTAATGAAATTTCTTGGAAAGATAATTTTGCAGTGTTTCGTCAGCAGAACAATCCAAAAACACATTAAATAACACTCACTTTCATTCCTGTAGTAAAAAAATAAAATAAAATAAAAATAAAAACCAAACAAAGATGGCGCTGCTGTGAATAAGGTCTATTTCTTGATCAAGAACATGTGGACATTAAAAAAAAAGTAAACTCAGAGCGAGGGTTTAAACTTATTTTGAAATCACGATGACCATTTAGCATATTTAGAAACATATTGATGTAGCCTATTTTCCTGTGTTGGCTTAAGTTTATAAATTATTTACAAATCTAATGAAATGGTGCACATTGCGTTCCCAGATGAACATTATAAGCAACCCAAGCTCACAACACATACAGAGCTAGAGTTTGAGACGCGATTCACATGTGTAAATGATAACAGTTCATGTGGAGCAGCATTTACTGTGAACGGAGCCGCTCAGACACACGTAACCTACACCCATGTAAATATATTAAATCCTCAGGCCAAATGTTTATTTAATTGAATCACAGCCTTTAAGAATTTACAATGGCATTATGTTATAGTATAGTTTTTAAATGGTTTTAATACATCGTGCAGCCTTAAAAAACGGTCTAATAATGTCATTAAATACAATGGTATTTTGCTGATTACTTGACACGGGTAAATTGCAATTGAGGATTTTTAAAAACGGAGTACTCTAATGTAATCGAGGGATTGTGACAGCCCTACCTGAGAGATTTCAAAAACAACTATTTAAGACCGTCAGTCAAACTCAATATCAAGATCGAAATGAATAAAGGCAGAATCAAACCCAAAATGCAGTTGAATGACACCGACTCATTACTATAGAAAACCACGTCAAAGACCATACATCGGCTGACATCCCCATCTAACAGTCCCCTAATTAGGATGTAAAATGATCCATGGAGAGCAACAGGGCGAAAAGTTCTCTGAGACAGCACCTTGCTGACTAGACTAGAGGGACTCCACATAAGGTCATGTTACGCCAAGGTTGGAGTGGCCACTCTTGCTTTCGGCTCTGCAGTGGAGGCAGTAGCAGACATTTAGACTGAAAGAAGAACTCAAGCATGACAGACTAGCAAAAGGCTGCAGCATGAGATTTCCACAAAAAGTCTAGTTGTGCACAGAAACTCAATGCATGACACAGGCTGGGTCTTAGTAGAGGACATCCACAGCGATTACCTGGGAATATAATCCCATCCATGACTTGGTCTGAATTAATAACTGAGAGATCATATAAAGAGAAATTCAAACTCCTGACATTAACAATCTCTGGGTGAAGTTTGCAGCAGGGTCCAAAATTAAGATTCTGTCACAACTGCTAATGGCGAGTGAAGTGAGAATATATTTTGTATACAATATAACAATAATAGAGGGCTCCAGACTAACATTTGAGAGCAGTAGCGCCGGTGCCGCTAAATTCTACAGATGGTGGCACCAGCACCTGATTTGGTAGCGCTGGGGGAAAATGTATCAAAGTTAATTTAATCATAAAATTACTATTGTTTTGCATTAATAAGTGCCATTACTAATAATGATACATTTTTGTTTATTGAAAATTTAACAGTAAAGCACTGAGCTTGAATTGATATGCAGATACAATTAACTTATTAACAACAGTAACATGCTAAAACCACATTTTTTATAGGGAAAGTTAAATATTCTGCTCTTATTAAATGTACCATTATTGTTCTATAGTATCATACTGAACTGACCGACAGCTTCCGTGATTATAAAATGTTTTCTGTGTAAAGTTTTTCATGAAACTTTGTTACTTCCTATTTTTTTTATATATATATTAGGGCGTGGAAATGGCTAATTAGTCAATAAACGCTCCTCTGCCGCCATCTACTGGTTATAGTGGTAATTTTTATATCTTTCTAAATAAAAGTGCTTGTTTGCCACAAAGTGTTAGTTTTCCTACATCTTTAAACTTTTAGTTGTACACATCACTAAAAATAACATTGAAATTGGATTAATATTTAGATCTTTGATGCTGGAGAACTGTAAAGCACTTGAAAACGATGTAAAAAAAAACAAAAAACATTCGACTATTTCTGCCACAATACCATGGTTATAGTTATCATTGCTACATTAAAACCATGGTGAATGTTGATGATTTGTGGATTGAATAATAACTTCCATAACTTGTTTGCTCATGGCACAATGTTACTCCTGGTTCCAAAGTCAGTACTGTTTGATCTGATTTCTGTGGGTCATAACAGAATTATGCAACGAATTTGAGTGTTTCCCACTAGATCTCATTGCGATGTTAATAATTATGTGGCAAAATCAAACGCAAATGCAACATAAATGGCAGCTCTTATTAGTTGGGCAACGTGGTGGTGGCACCAGTGCGACCTCTAACAAAATTTTGAAGACAAAAAGTCTGGAGCCCTGCAATAATAAATATTATAATTATTAATAATATTGTTGTTATTATTATTGTAAAACATTTAAAATATTATTGTTAATAAATATTATTATGTAAATATGACCCATCATCATGTTATACTATATACATGTAAGACTATCATTCTTACAATTTAAAGTAATGTCATGCAGTATAACCATGCAGGTTTTTGTAGTTACCAGCCACAGTTTTGTTTCCCCGCCAAAAACAAATTTTAAATCACATCTGGGGCTTACCGAGTGTTAATTGTATACCTTAAGCTGCAGTTATTTTTCCGATTGTGGACAAGAGAAGTCAGTTGACAATATCACCACAAGTGTCACTGATCTGTCTATTTAGAAGTTGAATATTCTCAGCTGCATAAAAGCTGCTAAGAGTCACACTTCATTAATGCTGAAGGCACCCCACCTGCCCAAAACTGAGAGCATAACATTAAGATAGATCAGATATTCATTAATGAATGGAATTCTGTTTTAATTCCTTTACAAGCAAATGATAGGTCTAAGGATAAATGGACCACAGACAGACACACCCCTCTCTCCCCCCCTCTCTCTCTCTCTCTCGCTCTCAGATATCAACAGGATATTGTTGGGGCAGGATGCAGTAGCAGTGACTCATTTCCCTTCACTAATTTATGGCATGAATCTGAAATCTCAAGCTTTCATGAGTTAAAGCAGATGTTCATCAAAAACATTTAACCTAGCAGCAGCGATTAACCTTGGCCTCCTCAATGAGTGAATGAATGAGCAGCAATGCCTGTCTACCCCCTTTGAATGCTATTGACATATTTCCTGCAAGAAAATACAATTGCAGACTAACAGGAAAGTAATCAGCTAAACTGTCTGGCAGACAAAGCACGATACGGCATCATGGTTGCTCAGGCTTACCAGTCAATGGCTTAAAAAATATACAACTACATAGTTGTAATCGAAATTATTCAACCCCCATTGCATATCAGGTTTATTGGCAAAATGTACAGACTTCCAGCTGTTTGCAATGAACAAATAAAACAGAAGTAACTGAAATAGTCGTTTCCCCAAAAACAACTGAAAAGGCAACTTTTAATGACTTCTGCAGTCTCAAAATTATTCAACCCTTTCATAGTAAGCATCTTTAGTACTTAGTAGAACATCATTTTGCTGTTATGACCTGCTGCAAACGAGAGGTATAACCAGACACCAGCTTCTGGTAGCGTTTCTGAGGAATCTTAGCCCATTCCTCATGAGCAATGGCCTTCAGTTCAGTAATATTCTTGGGTTTGCGTGCTGCAACCGCCTTCTTCAAATCCAACCAGAAATCTTCTATGGGGTTCAAATCAGGTGACTGTGATGGCTATTGTAGAATCTTCCAGGACTTCTTCAGCAACCAAGCCTTGGTGGAATTTGAGGTATGCTTGGGATCATTGTCCGGTTGGAAGTTCCAATGACACCCAAGCTTCAGCTTCCTCACTGACCGCATGAAGTTTTCTCCTAGGATTTCCTGATACTTTAATGAATCCATCTTGCTTTCCACACTCTGCAGGTTTCCAGTGCCAGAGGATGCAGAGCAGCCCCAGAGCATCAACAAGCACCACCATGCTTAACTGTAGGCTGAGTGTTCTTTGCAGCATATACTTCATTCTTCTTCCTCCAGACATACCGCTGATCCATAGGGCTGAAAAGTTCCAGTTTTATTTCAACCCCAAACTTTTGTGGCTTATTTGTATGACTTTGAGCAAATTGGAGCTTTTCTTGTGCTTTTGGATCAGTAGTGATGTACGAGTTCTGGAATGCGTTTAGTGCGCTCCTTACTGTGCAAGCTGAATCCCTAGTGCGTGTTGCCACCAAGACTTGCTTCAGGTCTTTTGCAGTCACTCAAGGTTTTTTTTTCTGAACCAGCCTTTTCAGAAATCTGGTTGCAGCAGAGCTTCCTTTTTCTGCTCCGTCCAGGTAGTGTAACCACTGTTCCTTTAAGTTTGAACTTGCGAACTATGCTTTCAAACGGTGTCTCTAGGAACATTTAGTGCCTTCGCTATCTTTTTGTATCCCGTTCCTTGTTTGTGAAGGGTGAGGATTTCTTCTCTTAACTTTTTGGACCATTCTTTTGACTTAGCCATATTTCTAACATGCGGTCAAACCTGACACTAAACAAACCTAGCCAGTTCAAGTATTTCATGTGTTCTAGCTCAAGCACATCTGGTGCAACTAATGAAGCCCTTTGAGCTATTTCAATAACATTTGTTTGATTTGTTCATTGCAAACAGATAAAAGTCTGTACATTTTGCCAATAAACCTGATTTGCAATGGGGGTTGAATAATTTAGATTACAACTGAACACAAATTATAAACACAAAGTGTGGTCCAAAGTCTGGGACCACTAGTGAAAATGCTTCTATTTAACATTTTTTCTAATTTATTACAAAAATAATCCTGAAAAATGTATTACAGAAGTAATCCTGAAATTTTTCAAAATTCCGGTGCTTTTCTTGTTAGTATTATTGAACAGCCTATATGCGTGAAGTAAAATATACAATACTATTGAGTAGGGATGCACCGATATAAACATTTATAAACATTGGCCGATACCAATAATTCTTTACATTTGAAAGCCTATAACCGATACATTGGCCGATAAATCTAAATTCAAATTTTGATATACTTTGATAGCCTGAACACATAAACAAAAGGCTCACCATTAAAAGCCATGTAATAAACACTTCAACATAAATCAAACATAGCCTAGTTTAAACCAGTATAAGATTGTGTGTACAGACAGTGTAACTTTTCAAATTAATTTTACACTCCTATGGCCAACTTTCTTTATTAAAATATGGTAACACTTTATAAGGTTTAATTTTTTTTTGTATTAGTTAGCATGAACAACATGCTTTTATAGGCGTGCTCTTATTATAATGTTATGAAGCCTATGTGACAGATTTGAGCCGCACTGAACTATCTTCCTTTTCGAAGTGATTCCAATCATTCAAAACCATCATGGCGCATCTCTTAACTTAAGTAAATAATCTATTATCTATCGGCTTTGATATATCGGCCTAATTTTCTTATCGGATCGATAAGGATACCATCAAAAATGACCATTTAATCGGCCGATATCGATATGTGGTCGATATATCGCGCATCCCTACTACTGAGAATGATCAGTACTATGACCCACAAGAACCACTATTCTCTCAGTTATTAACCCAACCCAGTAACCCTTATGCTAGCCACACATTACTGAAAATGTTTTTGATACAGTACCCAAGACATGTTTTGCAACAATTATGATCATAATCATGTTGCATAGAAGTCTGAAAATTAAACTTATAGCCTAATGCAGCAAGCATTAGCTTTAGCATGCTACACTGACATTAGGGTTAACACATGACAAACAAACTATGCAAGACAATACTATTAAAAAGTTGGATTAAAGAATAGCTTGGATTGAACCGGAGTTAACTGCGTCCAAAATGGCATTACACAATACAGCCAAACAGCTGTTCTGGGGGAAATGCAGATGGCCTGCTAGCTCAATTACCAGCTCAGGAGGTAATAAACACTTTGAAATCTCGGCGTGAACTACCGCTCAAGTCTAAGCCATGAAAAAAGCAATACCAGTCAAATACACTTAATGTGCTGATTTACTGTGAATCGATGCAAGAAGCTCATCAAACAGTATCTTCAAATCCTCTGAGTATTAAGGCCTGCGAAACGATGTCTGATGCATTTTTCATTGATTTGGAAGATCATTTAGTTGAACTATAAGACTGCTCCAGGCATACAATTAACCCCCCTTTTAGTTCATAGAAACATCAAGTTCAGCATTTCTACAGTAAGAATAAAACTGTAAAACATGCTGCCCACATTTTTTAACGACAGAAATTGTAATATTAAAAACCGAACATAAAACATGCATTAAACAACATGTATAGTCTGCTTAATACTAAAGCAACCAAACCAGAACATAATAGCAGCTTACTTTCACCACTCTGTGCCAGCTTTGTTTATTCTAGTTTAATACTCAATTACCCAAACCATTTACAGCTTTCCCCTTGAGCACTATAACACCATAAGAGAAACACTAAGCAGGAAATCCAGTTAATTAATTAATACTTGATTTGAACGTGAATGAAATCCTGTTACGAACCATGTCTTAGTAGTCTTCCTTCTAATTCCACATTTTACTCCCTTTTTTATTTTACAAATCGGTCTGAAGCTCACCTTTATTTCCTCTCCACTTAAAAATCTGTGAACGCTTTCTTAGCTTCGACACGAAACGGGCTGCACTCATTTCACTGGATTTGCATGTCTGCTCCAGAACAGTTTGAGTGGAGATAAATCAAACTCCCAGTGGTTGCCTCTGCCAGGCTTCACTCATTTGAGAGCAAGAGCTTCAGTTCAGGGCCCAGATACAGCAGCATAACAAGAGAGGAACTTAAAGGGGCCACACTCACCAATCCAATACAACATCTGCAACAACACAATTATCACAGGTGAAAAAATAAAACAGAACAATGATTCATGGCAGGTCAATATCACACAGTCCCATGAAGTGTTTTTAAACAAGTCAATAATACTGGGAAGGGAGAGCTTTGTGGTTGCAGTCTTAGACCTGGCTGGTAAAACCAAAGGTTGTGCATTCAAACCTCAGAAGACTGGAGACTGTGCTACCCACCATCGACTAACCCTGACTCTCCGCTTTGTAAAAATGTACAGCAAGTAGCTTTGGACAAGAAAACATCTGTATATAATAATAATAATAATAATAATAATAATTATTATTATTATTTTATAAATATTGTATTAATAAATTGTCAACATTTTTACTAGGGATGTGCACGAATATTCGAATTTTCGAATATTCGATCTGTAATTATTATTCGAAAAATAAAATACTATTCGAATTTTATCGAATTTATGAAGCCGTAAATACTTTGCGGGTCGTAAATGCAGTGAATCCCTGATAAATCCCAAGCACTAACTCGCAGTTATAATTAAATGCACTGGGTGGCACTGTGGCGCATGTTTAACAAGTTGTTTGTATTTTATCATAATGTCGTCGTCTGCCTCGCGAAGTTTGGAATTACTAGTCGAAAATGAGGTTACTAAATGATTTTACAAAATGGAATTACTTTTGATCAAATTAATTTATTAATCTGGAGTTATAATACAATGAGAAATCACATGAAATCCAAACAGCAGCAGTCGACTGAGGAAAGACAGCTGTCTATCACTGCATCACGACTGCAGGTAAGCGCAGCTGTAGTGCGACTGTGCGAGTGATCCGAGATGATAACTTATCTAATAGTAAAATGATATTGAGGTATATTCTTCCTTTAAGTTTTCTTTGAGAGAGAGGTTTAAGAACAGAAAACGCAAGGTGCTGTTAGAAACTTAGAACTAGAACACCGTTATCTTTGTTTCTCTGAAACGTCTGTCAGCGCAGCGCGTTCTCTTTCATCATCTCGTTTCGAGATCCACCTATCTCGAGAACCGTTTCAGAGAACCGGGGTTACGACAGTAACCTATTGTTTTCTCACTCGAGCATAAATTGCTCGCGGCGTCCCTCCATGTGGATATTATTGTTTTTCTCAACATAAACGTGAAACAATATAAACACAATAATCATATGCTGACTCGAGTGTATGTGTACGTTCTGTACGATAACTGGCGCAATCTGCTACTCTGCTTTATTAGGCGTTTTTTTCCGTTCGCGCTGCTTGAGCATATATATTTTTTTGTTTACACATAGGCCTACTGTTTAATGTTTTCAATTAAAAGAAAACTTTAACACATGTTGTAAGCTTGTTGTGTATATAGGGTTGCCAACTCTCTGAAATGAAAATAAGGAACGGGGTGACACGCCCCCGGACACGCCCCCCAAGGAATAATTTTAAAAAAAAATAACTCCTGAAATGATGATTTCTGGTGAATATTGTGGAAACTAATTGATATATTTAGATAAATATATTTAATACATTGTAGCATATTATAATACAACTTATAGGCCTATAGAATAGCAAAGTAGGCCTAATCAATATACAAGACTGAACCACATAAGTTAGATGTGAAATATAAAGCCTATCATGATCATTTTGCCAACAATGAACCATGGATTTGTTTAGTTTATAATACATTTTATTTTTAACTTTAAAAATACAACATCTAACATTCAAAACTTCTGTAGCCTTGTGCAAACTTATTCAATAGAATTAGACTTCTAGAATGTTCTTTCCAGTGCAAAAAAATATATATTTTAATTTAATTAGACAACATTTTAAGGAGGTGTAGTGCAAATATATTTATATAATTATACTTCCATTATAGTTAACTTTCTTTCCAGTGCAAAACAATAATATAAAAACATAAATAAAAAAAGCATATTAAAGAAAATCTAAAATATTGCACTCAAATACTGCATTCAAGCAATACAACACCTGTATGTATGCACATGGAAAATCTCACAGAAATAAATAAACCTCCAGACTAAGCACATTGTGCAGCTATTTTTTCCATGTGTACTTTTTTGATTTCTTTACAATGTTAGGCTAAACTTGTAATATCTCTTTTAATATAATCACTTTCTTATGAACTAATTTGAGTCTTAAAATTACATAGCCTACCATATCAGCTGGAGACGTCTGACGGACAAGGAACCGTGACATCGCTCGGCCGTGTATTCATTGTCCCTCACGCATTCCAGCCACGGGTAGTCATTTTCCCATTCAATTCTATATTTTTGTGCTCTTTTCTTTTTCGCCGGCTGCTCGGAGGAAGTAATTTTTACATTTCCCGCTGTTGTCACTTGTCGTCATCGTTGCTACGATACGTGACTCACAATGACTGAAACGACCAATTAAAAGGGCATTCTCTGATGATGTTCCAAGATGTTAAAAACGCTACGCTGATCATAGACAATCCGGGGGAGAAATTAGTAGCCTATCTACCGTAACCGCACCGTCTGGTTTTTTTTTCACTGCACTGAATTGATTCTCAAAAATACGGAACAAAGTGCGTTCCGTATCAGTTCAATACGGAACAAGACTTTTATGTGTCAAATACGGAACGATTCCGTATTATACGGAACGGTTGGCAACCCTATGTGTATATTGCCTAATCATAAGCTTCTTCAGAAATGGTGACAAAACGTAAAAAAAAAATGACCTTAAAAAATAACGTATTTTTCGTTAAACGTCATTTAAATAAACGAATATTCGAATTTTATGAGCCCGAATATTCGAATGCAATATTTTTGAAAAATGCCCATCCCTAATTTTTACAGATTCCTTTAACACCAAATATTTGCTTATTATTATTATTATTATTATTAAAAAGCTGGCCCACTTTTTACAGATTGTTTTAAAGGGCCCCTATTAAGGATTTATTTAAATGACCTTTCATGTAGTGTGTAACATAGCTGTAAGTGAATGAAAACATCCTGCAAAGTTTTAAATCAGAAAGTGCACCGTATATAAAGTTATTGTCTTTCAAAAGTAAGAGTCGACTCTGAGTCAATTAAATGAATCGTTTTGCAAACGAGTCATAAGCCGTTTCGTTGTGACGTCAAGACGAAACATTAGAATATTGCCCGCCCACTTATTGCATGCGCAGACACCAGGGAAAACTTGAACCTCAAACCAGCAGCTGATTCCTGTGGATACTGGATAGCATCATGTTAAGAAGACTGCGCTGTGCTCTATAATGTGAAGGTAAAGCCTTTTTATTTTCACTGCCCAAGGACGAGCATGTGAAGAATCAGTGGTTAAAGTTAATCTTTACCACGATATCACAGCAGTATAATCCTAAACTTTTGCTGTGTTCCCTTTATTTTACTGAAGACTGCTTCTCAAATCTCAGAGTTCAATGCAGGATTCACAAACCGCTTGCTCTTGAAAGATGGTGTTCAAAAAACTTAGTTTTGAGTTTTATATTGTTTAGGTCTCCTGCTAACTGGCTAACTCACGTTATTACTGTCTTACTGAAATACTTCTGCTAATAAGTTGTGGGCCACGATTACCTATAACTGTGTCTATTAATGTAGATTGTCTGTCGCTCTCACTACTTTGAGGAAATATTTGTTTTACCAACGTTTATGTTACATCAGATCATTCACTCTAGAGCTCGGATAATGTATACATTGTACATTGCACTGTTATTGATACAGTTTCCACGTGTTCACCGCAATATATTAGAAAAATACTCTGTAAACAAATTAGTACAAGTAAAATAATCGGTTTGTTGATGCAATGCACTTGCTAATGCTGATGGTGTGGAATTACAGTTGCAACATCTCATATAATGTACCTCAACTAAGTAGTGTATTACTGAGAAACGTCCTGCTTGAGTCGTCCTTGCGACGGAGGTTCGAGTTGAATAACAGTTCTTCCAATGTTTCATCATCGGACTCTCGCGCGCATTGATATGGTAAAATCGACGTCATTGTTCGTAACTCTGTTTAGTTTACGGTGTAGGAAGCCTCAGGACAAGCAGAGCTGACGTTGTAATGGCAATGGGCGGTTTTGTTTTGTCTGTACACAGTAGGCCAATCACAACAGACTAAGCTGTCTGGCCAATCAGAGCAGAGTATATCGCGGAAAGGAGGGATTTAGAGAGATTTGACAAGTCGTTTGAGAGTCACTGAAAATGTGATGATGTGCAAATGTATAGTAAAACAGTAAACTGGCTGGCGGAGGTTGAATTGTGATGTCTGCTATTCTGGTCAGCAGTGAGGCTGGTGTGTAGATGCCAGATTAGAGTCCATCGACAGATGCAGATCAAATAAATCACAGTCAGACAGTCAGAGTCCTGACATTTTCAAACATCTCAAATTACTTTTTACTTTGCTGATAACGAGATGCTTTAAATCTTTGTTTATCATATCAGCAACATTATTATTGTTTTACTTTCATCTTGAAATATTCCAACAGCCACCAGGAAAATAAAGTTAGTAATATTATAGATAACTATTATAGATAACATGATAGGGCTTGTGTATTGCCAAGAATCTGGTTACGATACAATATACTGCGATAATGTAAGAAAGGCGATGTATTGCAATATTTCCTGTTTTTTAGGAAGAGGATCTATCAAAGAACACATCACTATAAGTATAAAACCTGAGCAAAAACTGTATATAATCAAAACAGTGGGATCTGCATTTCTATTTATTTCACTAATCACTATTTTCTGCAATCTAAGTAAAGGGATGTCCTGAGTATTGGATTTTAGCATGGCTCATTTGCCATGGCTCTACTTGCTCTTTCTCTAGAGATCTTCTCTCCTGGATTTAATGTTGCCAGAAGCTTTCAACCACCAGACTTTCCTGATTGACTGATGAAATAACACAGTACCTTGAAATTTTATAGAAATTACGGATTCACCTTTTCATCATAGCGTTTAAGCTAATTTTAGTCAGCAAATTCTCTAGTTATTTTATTATTTAATAGTTTTTGAGTTAAGTGCTTATTGTAAATAGGTATTTATTGAATTATTTTATTTGTGAACCACTACTGATCATCAGGTAGTTTAAGCTATATCAGTGGTAGCGCGACAACACTCATGGATAGAATGTGCTTTTGTTTGGTTGGTATTTGCAGTACATGCGTTTCTCTTCAAGAGACACAAATAACTTGTGTAATTAGTTCATCAAGCACTCCATCGAACGAAAAAAAAAAGAAAAGAAAAAAAAAACACTATTCTTGAAAAACTAACAGTGGGCTATAATTAATTACTGAGTAATGAGAATATTAAAATGTCTTAAGGGGCATGCGTGTCTGTCGTGGCGATAATCAAAATATTTTATTTGAAACACTGCTACGAAAAATAATGTTGTCAAATAAAAATACGACGTGAAAATGTCTATCGAAATATGAACATAACTAGAAAAATAACACTGCTAGCTTATCAATAATGCATCAATGTTTTCGAGAAAGAAACATCTAAAAGGAATAGCTGCATGAGATGAAGCTGAAGAGTAAATGAACACCAGTAAACATAAGCCCCTTCTACATGACGTCTTGTATTAGATTAATCAGATATCCTAGACACAAAACATAAACATAAAATTACAACTTCTGCACAAAAGGATGCAAATGCAAGTGACCTTGAACTAAGTTACATGCTAGCTAGAAAGTGCTAACCCCACTGTGGATGCACTCTTCCCGTAACAACGCGCTGAAACACGGGCAACTAAAGCACAATGAATTCACAACATTCTATAGTGTCGTCATTATAATGTTTATATACATTATATGGTAGATTGGCACTGCACGCATCTTGCACTTAACAATATTTTCATCTACTTTATCAAGTGATTCCAAGCCATTACGAGAACCGATTTTAACAGGCCTACTGTTAAAAATATGATGAGAAAAAAAAATAACACTGCTGTTTTATTAATAATATCAATGTTATTTAAAATGAAACATTTAAAAAGAATATGACCGTCTCAAATAACCCAATGTCGGGCATTGCTGTTTGAGCTGATGCTGACGCATCCTATATGAGATTAATCATATACAACACAAAAGTAATATTTCAACTTGCATCTGCAGAAAAGGACGCGAATGTGCACATGAACTTGACCATGTTTGTCTGAATGTAGGATTACTCATAGCGTTTATGAGAAATCACTACAGTATCAGTAGACATAATATTGCGATATTCATGTGTATTGATATTTTCTGACACAAAATTTATTAAAATAACATAAGAATACATTTTTCACTGGTCTGTAATTCATCGAGGTCTCCGGATTAAAAGCCCCAGATTCTAAACGAGAAAAAAAAATTAAATAATAATTTGCCAATGTAAAAATATGTAATTGCATTTTGTTACTGTGTAATTCACCAAACCCATAAAAAAAAAAAAAACCGTTACAGTGGGCAAACTCAAGCTGGGCCGGTGTGAACGAAAGGAGAGACAGCTCACTTTCTATGAATGTTTCAATAAACATCATCTCCATCACCTTAGTTACATCAGAAAATATGTGACTATAAAAGTCATCAAAGTTCATTTGAACATCTTGGTAATAACCCCCCCCCTTTTACCTACTTCCTATCTGCCTGCTCCTATTACAAGAGTAGGGACACTGAAGCAAAAACCCTAGCAAGACAAAATCTTGTCCATCTCTAACCCGTAGAAGATTTTATTCTTATAACCCTGTATATCTGTGAACTGCTAGTTTCGGATGACTCACTTGGCAGAAGTCACACGTCATGTGGCAGGCAGCATGACTCATTCAGAGGATTTCTAGTGCAAACTGCTGACCTGCCATTATCAGACACCAGGAGCCATATATTAGTATTGACATCTCAAAAGATTCCAGCACTCAAAATTTGTGTGGAACTTTAAGCATTTCATGAAGGGAAAAGTTGAGGCAAATGTTTTTTTTGTTTTCTTTACCAATAAGAAAGAGGGAGGAAATGTGCTTGATCATTAGGGCTGCAACAAAAGATTTTTTGACAAGTAATCTAACGATTATTAGAACGATTAATCGTCTAATCATCGATTATATCACCAATTAATCAGTAGGCTTTGGTTTATTATTAAGCTTTTGGAATTAGTTAAATATTGAGTTATACCTAATAAATAAAACAAACAAAAAATTATGTATTTCATCCAGAAGGGCTGAATTACAGTCTTGTGCTACAGCGCCTCACTGATCAGAACGCATTATTGCAGGATCTTACAATAGGCCATATGAGGTCAAAAGAATATTCAACAAAAATAAAATAAAAAATGTTCTGTTGACATTGCCGATAATGACTAATTGTGTCAGCTCTATTGATCATACTTTGTCATTACACTTTGTAATTTAGTAGACTATTTTATTCAAAATAACAGGGTAAGTAAAAAATATTTTTTTGAAAGTAATGAATATTTTTATTATTCAACAAGAATGCATTAAATTGATTTTAAAAAAATGACTGTACAGACATTTATAATATTATAAAAGACATGTTTCAAATAATTAATTCAAAGAATCAAAAAAAATGCATCAGGGTTTCCACAAAAATATTAAGCAGCACAACTGTTTTCAACATTCTTAAGCACCAAATCAGAATATTATAATAATTTCTGAAGAATCATGTGACACCGAAGACTGGAGTAATAAAAATACAGCTTTGCCATCATAGTGCGCTTGCGCACCAATTTTCCACATGTTTTCATTTCATTTCAACATGGATGGTATCAGACAAATAAATAAAATGATATAAAATCGGTTTTATTTTTTCCAAAATTCCATTGTTTTTGTTTTTTTTAATATCATGACTCCCAAGATGGGTATGTTTTAATGTATAATGGTTAAATAAAATGTTAGTAATCAAGAAGCATGTCTAATTAATTGAAATCACGAAACCTATACAATTTAGCAAAAATGTATTCAAAGTTTAACAAAAATGACATGTTTAGGACCCAATGAAATAAAAAAACAATTGTACTCAAATTCTGTTTTATTTTTTTATCAAATCCTGTGTTTTCGGTTTTAAGTTTTCTGAATTACATTTTAATAGTTTAATTAAATTTTAATAATCAAAACGCATGTCTAATTAATTGAATTGATTTTTTTAATTTCTATTAAAAGAAATCAAAAACTTCTGTGTGTTTTTTTTCTGGCAATCAAATGAAGGAATAAAACAATTTATCTTTTAATCATATGAAATATGACTTTTTTGTCAAAAAGTGCAGCACAACAGAGCTTTACTGTTAAAAATGGAAGAAATATTGTGATAAGCCTATTCTTTAAAAAAAAGAAAGATTTAATTATTATTATTATTATTATTACTACTACATTTAGACAGCTAAATAACAGAAACATATTTCTGTCACAATTTTGTCAAGTTAAACAGAACTTTTATTTTGAAGGGTTGCCGTGAAGACCTTTGATTTTCTGTGTTTATGATATGATGATAGTTTACCTCAAATGAAACGGTAAAATGCTCACAAAGTGACTCTCAGAGAGGCATTCATGTCCACGTATAGTGAGGCGGCAGAGGCTGAAAAACACAGCGAGCGTCACACGTGCTTTACTGTGTGTGTGGTAAATGAAACCGCCTGTCTGCCATTCATTCACACAGAGACACGAAGAATATGCAGGATTCATTTTTAAATAGTCTTTTTGCGGTTTAATATTCAGAGACACTGAACATTGTGTACTGACCTGATTTTTTATTTATTCATCAAATTTGACAAATTCTATGAAATTATACCGTCCACGTTTTCCGCATCGCGGAAATCATAGGGCCTTAAATTTGCAGATCCTTTTGCAACCTTCACATTGCTGTCTTGTAGATTTTAAATAAAATGCCTCTTTAAAAAAGGCAACTTGCACTGGGTATGTGTGGTCACAATGTTCGGCCATTAAGCACCCCATGAAAAAGTCTGCTACCCCCTACCGCACAGTGGCTTTTACAAGCAACATCCTCTATTGCATGTTAATGGGATAGTAAATCAAGACGGGGATGTGAACGTATCAAACCGTATTTAAAGACATCAGACTAAATGAATAAACACACTCCCTGGAGCGCCCATACTAGGGGTTGCAGGAAGATTGGTCTGTGCACGACTGCTCGTGTCAGATGAAGCTGCAGGGTTCACAGCAGATGACATCAAAGACAGAGGCTTGTAAAAGGGGAAAAGCAGGCAAGAAGCCACATTCAGTTCAAATTTGTCTCTGATTCAAAGCGAGACAACAAATCCTGGGAAACAGCAATTAGTGGTTCAAAGTGCCATTTGGGAAGGGGAGTGTTATTTCAAGCTTAAATAAAGGCAGATTAAATTTTGCAAGATGTGTTTTTTTACAGTATGACTTAGTGTCACGTTACCAATGTCACGTCTTTTACCCGAAACTGCACTGCAAGACCCATCATCAAGTTAAACAGAGAAAGATGGTCTTAGGAAATCCCCTAATACAGCATTCCCTTCATAGCATTTGATTTCCTCTCTAGAGTAGTCAGACCAAACCATGCTTTCAAAATCCTGTACGCCAGAGACGCAAAATTATCTTTTACTCAGAGAAGAAAAAATCTGATAACATTAGACTACTGAATGGTTCAGATTTCATGTTCAGTAACAAACATAAGTTTGTTTTTGCATTATCAGTACGATTTCTTTGAGGTGATGCACAATTGCACATACTGACACAGCTTAACCATCATCCTGAATCGAAAAACGGTTTTTAAGACCCTTATTTATCCACTCTATTTTCTATTCTATAAAAAAGGGAAACTCATTCTGGCACTCCTTAAAGACATTAAAAGTAGGTCATTCAGTCTCAAGTGACTCACCAATTCTGGCAGGAAACCAAATAGTGCAGGTATAGGGAAGGCAAGAGCCTTTCTGACTGAAGCTATTTGGCAAAGGGCTCATGTTCACAAATCAGCACACTGCCCTTTCAAAAACATTAAATACTTATGAATTTCTTACAATACAAGCATGTAAAACTAGATCTCTATCACAGAGCCTCCTCTAGAGTGTTGAGGCACATTAGCGCTGGCTGAGATATCTAAAAAATATATTCAAAACCGTTTGAAACAATACATTAAATATACAGCTTTTAATTGTATTAACAAGAAAGAAACCACCATTTCAACTAGGGGATATGGCCAAAAAAATTAAATAATTCTCAGTATTTTTTGGTTGAATGGCGATACTGTATATCTTGGTATTACTAGTACTAGTGGTGCAACAGATCACACAAAGTTACAAATAAAGTAAGGTCTATCAGTGGTATTCAGGTACATAAATGTAATAATTAAATGTAAAATAACACTGTATAGTGCTCACTGTATGTATAAATAAATAAATAGATTCATCTTTGTTAAAGCTGTCTTTTGTAATACCAATAATGGCATAAACAGCAGCAAGCATTTATGGGCTGCAGTCACTTTAAGAGCTAATGCACAGATCCAATAAAATGATACAAATCTGATTTCTTTCTCAACGGTTTAAATTCACTTAAGACATAACTGACTGTATTCACGTGATTACTAGCCATTTTTACATCATTTTGTGTGTGTCCGTTAAAGTGCCAAAAGGCGCGAAAGAGGAATTAATTCGTGTTTGCAGACTTTGCACACTATCTGAAACGCACCTCTCTATGCGTGCGTCTGTGCACACAAATAACAGCGCCTGAGTACAGAGTTCTCTTTCGCCTCTTCTTGCGTTGGAATGGTTTAAAAATCACGTGAATGTGTAAATTGACGAGACAAAAAAAAAACATGCAGATGATAAACTTTCACTCTATGACGGTTAATCTTTGTAATGAATCAGCAAAAAATTGTAACATTTACAGATGGAAAATATACCTGTGAACTTATGCACTGAGGAAAACAAACGCATTAAACAGTGCAAAAAAAAAAAGATGTTTCTGTTAAAGCATCTGACGGGGGGGCAAGCTGCCTTATATTAAGATAATATAATAAAATAACCCCACAAAACTATAAACTTACAAAAATACATAGCTGGACTTCCTCTAAAGCTTGCATTATAAAAAAACAAACAAACAGAGCATCATAAAAGTGAGTTTAGACACCAGGTGCAGCTTCCTCCTCTCCTGCAGCCGATGGTGGGGTCACTCCAAGGGCTAGGATTCCAGCCGGCCTATTTAGGAGACGATGACTCAGCCGGCCCACCCTGATGTCAGTGTCAGCCACCAAGGGATCTGGCATTCTAAAAGACCCATTGATCAGTGTGGCTCATGTCCCGTCACTGAAACACCACCACAAGGCCAATGGCACTAACCAAGCCTCCGAAAGCTTTGGAGTCAAAGGGGGATGAGTGCACCCCTCCCCCAAGTCGAGTTAATTCAAGCTGTGCAAAGGGAGCAGCACCGAGTCCAAAGGAAATATGACTCATTTGAGTAACATGAGGCATTCTCCACAGAACTCTTGTTTGTTAAGTGAGAGAGGCCAGTTGAATGCAGCAGTGTGACACTTCAGGAGGAGAGAGGGGCTTCAAGGGGGACGGAGAAATCCCTTATGGTGTCAGCTACGTCATCTTAAAGCTTTGCTCCACAGGTTCACGAAGCACTTCTTTGGCTTCATTCAAGGACTTTCTGAAGCATAATGACAGAAACACTCTCTTTAAGAGGAATGTTAAGAACAATTTAGCGCAGCAGAAACTATTAGTCAATGAAGTCAAAAGGTTGAACAGAACTTAAGTGAAATGCATCACAGAACGCCATCACTGTAACTTATGCTCGATAGTGTGCTAAATGCATGATCTCCTTAATCTCCTGATCAAAGCACATGCGAAAAAGATGCAAAAACATATGTAATCATATGCATATATCATAAGCCCTCCCACCGCGCATTTGCCATAGAGATACACAAACAACATGGCAGCGAGCAGGGAAGAACTCATTCCCAAGAAAGGCACAGTGTCCATCCGTAATTTGGAATTCGGTTCGGTTTTGTGGCGTCAGACGCAGAACAAACAACACCCCGCTGCAAAGTGTGTTTAAAGTCTGTTGCTAGCAAAGGTAGCTGTACGACCAATGTACTGCAGCACCTCAAACAGAGGCATGCTGCCGAGTGAGAGTGATGTTGCGTCCTACGAAATGAACAAGACCGTGGCAGCACAAGCACACCAGCCAAAAACAACCTAGTCTTACAAACATTTACAGACTATCCGGTATGATAAGAATGGGGCCCGGTGGAAAGCGATCACGGATGCAGTCGCAATGTATATTGCAAAAGATATGGTGGCCATATATACTGCGGAAAAGCCGAGGTTTATTCACATGCTGAAAGTTTTGGACCCCAGGTATGTGCTACCAAGCCGCAAATATTTTTCTGAAGTTGCCTTGCCTCAGCTATATAACAAAGGATCGCTAGGGAGCTGGAAGGGTTGTCGTTTTACTATGCCACAACAAATGTATGTGATTTAGAAAAAAAGAAAAGGATGTTCAAACTAAAAACAGCACAACAAATAAGCACCTTATGCGCTCATGCACTGATATTTAATGCTGTTGAATGTTTTGTTTGCACTTTATCAGAACTACCTCCTATCTACTGAATAGCAAGATGTCAAACTTGTGTTTAAAGAAAACTTATCAAAAAGGGTCACATAATGTTATGTTTTATGTTATGTTACATTTTCACTGTTTACAATGGCAGGGCCTGCCATCGTGTCTTTTTGGTTTGTTGTTTCTGATTGCACTTTAACCCCAAGGGGGTTGAACCCCAGATCAAATCCCAGAAGGGAAAAATCAAAACAAAATAAAGTTAAAACTGGTTTTGAACAATTTCTTTGTCATCTGCAGATAGATTTTAAATGGGGGGGGGGAATCGATTTAAAATCATAAATTAGATTTTTTGTGAAAACATCAGGGATTTCTTTTTTTAGGCCATATCGCATCTACATATGCATATGTGAAATGATGTGATCATCAACATTAAACAGCATAAATCAAAACTGCCTAATGTTACTGAATGAAATGTCACCCCAGGATGAGCTACAGGACTGTGCAAGCATTTGAGGTGTTGATGGACTCTATTTACTCCATCCATGTTTTGATCATCGTTCTGAATCTGATCCAGATGTAGTCTTGGACAAAAACATGATTTTCTCAGCTTTTTGCTCAAAATGTTGCTTTTTTATAAAAAATTAAATAAAATAAAAAGAATGCATGAAGCTAGAATAAAGCAGAATAAAGCAGAGGGTCTGTTCTTTCTTTTGATATATTGCATGTTCAGATATTCATACAACAAATATTCTGGGGGCCATGAGATTTTTGTGAAAATGATCAAAAACGCTGGTGGTGGTTGGCAATTTTTTTTTTAAAACGCTGATAAAGAATTAATGTTCATCTTTTTCAATTGCATTAATTTGTGCTATTACTTGTAGTTTGATTATTTGACAGTAGTCTCTTTTGTCTGAACATAGCACATTCCGAACAGTACCGAAACAGAGACCCTAAAACCGTGATAAAAAGCTAACTGTGAGTAATTTGAACCGTTACACCCCTAATATCCAGATGGGGTTCAAAACACCAACAGTGTGATGCACACCCTAAGTGTTTCATCTGGCTTTACAATAGTTTAAACCACAAGGCATTTGATTTGTGGTTTGTATGGGAGAACTCTGCACCAAACTCAAACACTTTTCACTGGATCTCACAGCGCTGTTTAGTGGTTCCTTAATTTTATCAAGGGAAATTATAAATCGCAATAATTATTGTTATAGCTTTATCGGCCAGCCCTAATTAAAATAGAAAACAGTTATTTTAAATTGTAATATTTTACAATATTACTGTTTTTACTGTATTTTTGATCAAATAAATGTAGCCAGCAGGTGAACATGAGACTTTTTACAAAAACATAAAAAAATTCGTCCCCACTCCAAACATTTAAATGGTAGCGCATGTTAAGCATACACCGTAACTAAATTGAACAAAAAAACAATAATTGTGACAGCCTTAACTATAGTATTAATTCAGCAGTCAAACATCACTTGGTGCTACTTCCCTGGTCAGCCTATGAAGCGTTTGCATGCTACTCACATTGAGAATAATATTGAGTATTCCTTCAAAACACTGCAACCAAACAATTTTATGATGCAAAATTTCTAAACCTTGAGCATTTCCCAAGGAGACGCAGAAACCCAACACTGTGGTATCAGATTTAGCTTAGTTATATTAAGTCATTTCTCTGCCTCAGGAAAGTGACCTAAGCATTATTCAATTGTCCCATTAGCATAATAATATGTCAAATTAAAGTTGAAACAGTGAAACATTAAGAGCTTTACCTTTTTAAAAACGTCTTAAAATACAGAATAAATGCAACACTTTAAGATAAACAGTCTGCCATTTAGCAATTTTTAAAGGCAACTTTAAAAACAAAACTTGAACATTTCTACAGCAACTAAACCAATTTGCTTTATTAATCAGACAAATGTCTGCATTACAGCTTTGGCCACTCCAAACTATCAAATGGGGGTAAACAAACCAAAACATAGAGGGAACTGGGCAGAATTGCTCTCCGAGCACAGAGCATGGATAATTGACCATCTTTAGCAAGTTATTAGGGCTTCCCCAGAAGTGCATTTGTAACTACAGCTGAGTGTGCAGTAAGCTAAAGTAATTAAAATGGTTATTAAATGGCATTATTAGCTAAGCTTGATTGTGATTATTTAAGCTGTGTAATCTAGGTAAAATCCTTTCCCTGCTCACAGCATCCATGTCTCTGCCAACCAAGAGTCTCTTTTACCTTTAGAATGCACCAAGTGAAGTATTCTGTGCTGCTCTTACTGTTTTAAGAGACACAAGATACACAAAGTCCTTCAATTCCACTGTGACGCTCCCTTGCAGACCAGCCTGTTTCGCCAAGGACAAATAGGCAATGCAGCAAGAATTTTTTCTGCAGTCATACTGAAAGGAATGAAAATACCCCAAGGTGTATCCCCACACATTTCTCTGACGTGCCTGTGGTGAACAGAGGGCATGTGTACTCAAATAGGTAAAGCCGTATGGTTAATGAAAGTGACTGACTGCATGCAGCCAACTGAAACCACAAAACGTTACAGTAGATGGGGAAGGAGGTCAGTCAAACTGATGCAAGAGGCCAAAAAGGCAGTCAAGGCCCGTTTGCACTCGTGAAAAACTTGATCTGGATGGTAGAACGGGTCTCCAGCCAGGTAATGGGGGCGGATGACACATAATCTGTCCACTGCACTGCATATCTGAAGTTCCAACTGCTGTTGGATCTGCCAGTGCAGCACAGCACACACCAACATCTAACAAAGTTCTCTGTACATGGAGAGACTGGTAGAGCTCTGGCAGTGTATTTCAGCATTAATAAAAAATGAAAGCATAGTGCTTCGGTAGATCCGCGCTCCTCTTCCCAGGGGTGGGGGGTTGTTTGAAAAACTCTGAACCAGTGCAGCATTCCCATATCCACCCATATCTAGTGAGGGGCTCTTTAAAAATTCATTAATTTACAGCAAAAATAGATTAAAGCACCCAGCTGAGCAAAACTCGAAATTTGGCTCCTGAATTATATTAATAATAAAACAGCTCTCAAAAGCCCCAGGGGTTTCGCCTGAAGAAACTGAGTTGGCTTCAGCTCGTAACACCTTGTGAAAAGCTAATTTTTTGTATTCGCTAAAATATTTTGATTGTCATTCATGAGAATGAATATGTTCAAAATTGTTCTGCTACTCAATGTTTCCATTTTGCAAAACTAGCAACTGGTTAGGCCATATATAGGCAATATATTTACTATTACACCGATATATGGACATGACCTCGATAATTTTTGGTGACACAATATATGTTTGCATTAAATTTAGTTACCAACATTCTGCGCTGCCTCTATCATCTGCTCTCCATGTTGGAAGTGAAAGTGGGGCTCAGGCAGCTCCTTCATACACAGAGAAGACATCGATAGGTGAAAAGAAGGTGTCACTCGGCGTTAATGTTTTCTTTACACCTACAGACAGTTTGGAAGAATAGCCTAATTCCAAATAAATCCGTAATCCACTGTTCCGCTGCAAATATAAACATGACAGCGCGAAATGGTGCACACTCACAGCTAAGGCCGTTTCACACAGGACACGGCAGTTGCAAGGACACGTTATGCATTTCACTCCGCTGTTTTTCCATTGTTTTTCTATGTAAAGGTGTACTAGACGGACATATTTGAACGTTGCACTCACGTCTTTTGCAGCATCTCGTGCATGATGCAACGTTATCTACACGAAGTTCAACTTTTAAAAAAAAATACACCTCTAGAAAAATAGATTTAGCAGCAGATATGGCCTAAGGCATCTGTACCTTTGTTCATATGGACATCTGACTGCTAAGTAAGGTTTGTGTTTTTCAGCAATAACATGTGTCCGTACTTTACTGAGACAAAGTCAGGGAATAATCTGTAGATGGAAAATCATCATATAAGTGCCTTTTGTGTTTTTTTTCTTAATTATTTATTCAAGTTTTTTTAGGATATTAAATTTTTTGACACCAATTCCAGTAGCTAAATATTCTTAAGAATTAAAATGTTGTTGTCATTAGAAAGTGTGTAGGCCTAATTGCATTATTATGCTGTTGTTATGATTAGATTAAATGGCATAAAATGGTCTTAAAATGACAATATTATCAAAAAGAAGTTATCGTGACAGGCCTACAACCGGTGGCCCAAAAATGCCTGGCCCTGGAACTGCAGTTTATGTAATTGCCCTGGTCAGTTCTAAATGAGGTTCACTTAAGTCCAATTATCCCCCGGTGATCTTTTACATAAAGAGACTTCTTGCACATGAAAAAGTGGACTCACATAATATAACTGCAAACACGATTGAAATTGGAATCATAGATGAATGGCTTCATAGCTCATCTGCATTCTGGTGATGAACGGCTTTGCTAATGAAGACCGAGCTACTTACTGACTCTCACCACTAGCACAGCAAGGCTTTATATTGGATTTTGCCATAACAAGAGCTTCGGCATGCAAGGCGTTATTGCAATAGTTTGAAATAGACAATACAAAATAGGTGTATTTGGTACATTTTAAGGTGACAATGTGATGTTTGGTGAAGTTTTGTTCATGCATTAACAGAAAACAGCATGGACTAAAAGATCAATATTGCGATTTAGGAATCAATGTTGGTTCATCAAAATGAAGATCAGCTAAAATCGAGAAATCAATATGGCCAACACAGCACTATATCTAACTGTTATTAAGCTGTACTCAGCTTTGATGTATCCTTGAGGAACACAACCTAAGTACAGTATACTTGGCCTCCTTCACACCATTTAGTTGACTAGTTTTTCAGTCTTTCAGACAACCACAGACTAGTTGATTATGAAAAGACGTTCATCACATACCTAATACAAAACGAAAGATGGTCTAATATTAATGGTGGCAGCTTTTCTGAATCAACACTGCTTACCAGACTGTAAAGGATTCTTCATTTAACTAATAAACCCTAATTATTTTAACACTAGCATTGCAAGAGTGCTACGCTCTGACTAATTTCTATGTTTAACAAATACATATTGACAACAACTGAGGGTAGCAGGAAGTTAAAGAAGACAATATACAGAAGAGTAACAATAAAAAAAAATTATCAAGATATTTAATTTCATCGCAAGAGGGCAAGTAGGAGCAATGTAACAAGCAGTGGGCGGTTTCTGAGCTGGGGAAGCCATGCATTTAGCTTGCCTGGACCCCATTTACCAACAGGGGTCTGATAACTTCATCTCACGGACTGCCATTTGAATAATCGCTTCAACAAGGGGGAAAAATTAAAAGCCTCTGAGTGAGACAGGGCTGGGCAAAGGGCCACCGCTGAATTCCAAATGAGCAATTGGTATGCGAAAGGTGAGGGGCTGTCTCTTCTTTGCCCACGTCAGACTGCTCAATCTACACACGCCTTACTACTAATTCAATGTCATTATGGTGCTTTTAACATTACAAATTACAATCTGTCTGACTGTGAAAATCTAATGGGGAAAATGGGAAGCAAACCACTTGTTGCAACCAGACAGAAAAAGAGAGAAAATGATACACTGGTTTCACACGGCACAAATGTAAGAGAACAGATGTTTGTGCAGCACAGCTGGAATAAGGCTTAACTTTTCTAAATGTGGGACAAAATCTCATCAACCAATTCAGCAGAGGAAAAAAAAAAAAAAATTTAATAAATGCTAATGCCTCAAAAAACACTGTAAACAGTGTAACGGTAAAGACAACTCATTACACTGAACACCGTATAGCTCCAACGTATAAAAAATTAATAACGCAGTCACCAAAGATCTAAAGCACCATACAATGCCCCATTTGGCGTGTAGCCTATGGCGTCGTTTAGCGATGATAAAGTAGGTGGAATGCATAAAGCCAGCAGTTTCCAGGTGAGTTTAGACGTAGCGGCAGGATGCCCATTGAGGCCTGAGGGCAAGACAGAGACGAGTCTGTATGCAATACTGCAGCGGAGGCCTCGTCAGATCCTGGCATGGGAACAGTTATGCTACGCTACAACAGATGCCATGCTTGTGTTCTTTAACAGCTCCCATTCCAGCCCATTTAGCAAAGCACTAATGAACAACATACAGAACAAGTTAAAAGATAAAAGACACTTAGGGGCTAATACCTTTCTTAAGACAGGATTTAAAACCAGAGTAACGAAAACTTCTATCATGGCTACTCTCAACTTCACTGTGAAAATACTAAAAATCACAATTTGTAAAGATGTGAACCATATTTGTTTTACTTTTATGAACGGAGATGAATTTTAAACTTGCCTGACATTTAATCAGTAAAATATTTAAACATTTATCGAATAAAATTGTTTCAAACAAAACATGTATTATTTGGTAATCAATTCATAGGTTTTTTCTTCTGTACTCAGTCACTTTCCACCCCGTTAGTCTTTTCTAATATCTATATACATTTAACTAACAAACGTCAGGTCCCTAATGACACTATCCTCCAGGAAATGACATTTTGGTGGGAAAACAACAGCAACAACATGAGCAAGCAGCAGCAATGAATTCGGTGATGTATGGTATTAGCTGACCAAATTCAATAAGCAAAAATAGGTATGCTGTTATCAAAGATTTACAAATAAAAAAACATCCCTAATGTAAGCACATTTGAAAAACAAGTGTTTTTAAACCATTCAAGATCAAAAAGCAGCAAAAGATGACTATTTTCTGAGAGAAATGCACACACATTAAGACGCTGCTCATTCAGTGCAAGTGCTGAACTGTTTTTAACACCTTATTGGGCTTGAACGGTCAAATAAACACACTTGTTATGTGTCAAAAAACCCATCTTTGCCAGTGTACTCCTCATAAACACAGTCGTTTATGTCTCAAGTGAACGTAAAGAGTTGAGAAAGAAAACGCATGTAGATCAGGGCATTCGGTCTTAAAGGGACTGTGTGTAGCTTTTTAGGTATTTAATTATCTAAAATCAATATTTTTATTCATAAATATGCCCTCAATGGTGTACAAATACCTATGCCAATGATCAGACTAATCCTCGTAAACGAAGAATTTATTATCTTTATATACATGGGACGGGTAGGTCCACGGAGGCTTCCATGTAGTTCCGCCATCTTGAAAAACTATAATAGCAGAGAGGGACAAAAAGTACTAGGCCAACGCGTTTTCGTTCAGAGCCAGCGTCACGTGACTGAAGCCAGCAGAAGCGGAGGAGCAGAGCAGTGAGAGGCGCTTGTCACTGCCGCGGCAAGTTTAAAAGGATGCACTGCACGGTTATTTATACACCGTTCATTCATACATACATATGAGTCACAGGATGAGTCCTCGTTGTCGAAAAAGTCCAAAATAGAACGTAAAAGGAAATGTGACCGGAGATTACAAAAACAAGGGTTAATGTCTGGATAGCTAATGCAGGAGAAAGCTTTCAAAAGAGACCCTGAAGTTGCCTGCTTTCTTCTCGACAGGTAAGTCAATGTTACAGTCTTAATTACAAGCTTTTTTTTTCATTGCTTGGTTGTGTACTTCATTATATAGACAGTAGAACATTTATAGTTAAAAATTAAACAGGCTCTTTGATGAATAGCAGCTATTGAGTAATGTTAGAGAAGGCTCTGATGATGATGATGATATCTAACAATGCATGTACTTCAAAAAATATAACAAGTAAAGAAGGCATTACTACTAATTACCATAGTTAATGTTTTTCACAGTCAGTAATTCATACTGTAACATTATTTTTTTCATTGTTTCAAGTTTCAGTTTGTTTTAAATAACAAACCTGTTCACCCGAAGAAAAACTCGAAGTGCTATTATAAGACATCCTGTCATAGCTTTTTGGTACATAACGGCTACTGTAGATGCAACGCGCATTTGAAAAAGTGAGGCGCTGGAGAGCAGTATTCGTTTGAATGCAAAATATAATTTCACCGCTAGATGGGAGAAATTCCTACACACAGTCCCTTTAAAGTGACAGCAGCCTAATAAACCTGCTGCTGTTACTGACATTAATGCTAATCAAAGAATCTCACCGCTCTTGACTGAATCACTTTTGTAACTTTAACAAGAATAAATGTATATTTAATTTACACAGTAAAGACAGTATTTTTGGTACATTTTTGATTACTTTATTCAATATGTAGTAGCCAATTTCTATAGGCTTATCTAATGTTTTAAGTTTTTCAGGTAGGTCTATTTCATTTGTGTCTTTGTTCTATTGTAATTATTTTCTTAGTTCCTATTTTATCACTGACTATCTATACTTGTCTTCAGTGAGCTTGAGGTTAGTTAGGATAGTATTCGTTTTTGTGTGATTTTGAAATTGGTGATGAGATTTATGAAATTTCAATTCAATTTTGATATCTTAAAAACTTTAAAGCACAAATAACTATTATTGTGATATATATTGTTATCGTGAAATAAAATGTATAATTTCATTATTTAAGATGTTTGGTCATATTGCCCACCCCTAAAGCCTGATAGTCTGCTATAACACTTTATATTAATGCAAGGGTACAAAAAGTTACAGAGATCAAAATGTACAGGATAACATGTGTGACTTAAATCATTTTTAAACAAATGTAACAATGTTCTTGATGCAATAATTGTAAATACTAAAAGGCATCAGTTTCAGCACAAGAACCACCAGGCATGTTCTGACAGGCAACTGATGGTTCAATCATTTTCTGCGTTCTGTGAGCTGACAACCCAAAGACAAACAAGTCTGGTGCTAACGTGAATCTTTCACACTATTGTACTGCCACACTGACTGGGTGGGGAAAATATGTCTCGGGTAGTTCACATATGTCCATCATTCAATATTTTAAGCATGCTGGTGCATAATTCAACATCTCTTCATTCGTACTCTACTCTTTAAGTGAATGGGTGGGTGGGGGGGGTCGGGATCCTATTATAACTAATAGAATGCTGATGGTCGATCTTTATCAGGCCATTACAAATGTAACGTGCATGCAAAAATATGCAGACAAGCTGTCATTGACAACTACAGGCAAAACCATTGTTTTTTCAAGCACTGGTAAATTTTTAGGTGTTCGGCTATTTTGTTCCATACCAAAAAAACATCCAAAATCCAATATTACAGTTTCTCTATATGCATCAGTAGATATTCATTACACAATATATCTTTAAATGATGTTCTCTCAAAATTAGCTTTATCTCATGCACTGAGCCAGAAATCTCCACTTCAGTAGAACTTACACCAAACTTTCCAGTTTAATTACCATCTCTATTATGACGTTTTTACAGAGGGGCTTGTTCATATTTAATGTGCCTGATTTATTTGTAATTCCTAAAAACATAGTAAAAATGATTTTTTTTTCTGACTGTTGACAGTATTTTCAAGTTCATTTGTCATATGCACAAGATGTCAGTGACAGTATGTTGAAATGCTGTAGAAATACAGATAAAAATACTAAGACTACGATTGTACTAAAACATGGAATAAAATAAGAATAATTCACAATCTGATCTTCAAACATCCCCTCTGTAAAACCCTTTAACTCTAATGTAAACAAAATATATATATTTTTTTATTTACAAATGACAATTTATGTAAATTAGTGCATATTTTATTTGATAACGACTTATTTGCATATTTAAATACAATACGTAACAACTGTCTTATTGTACAGAGATGAATCATCTGGGGAGGTATAGTGATATATATTTGTGTTACCCATCACCTGTGGTGTCTTGGCTCAATGTCCAATTATAAACGTTAGAAATCGCGATATAAACAACAAGAAAGCATTTTCAACACGGAGCACAACATGACAGAGAAGGTCTCTATTTGCAGTAGCTAGAGTGGAAACCCCAAATACAGACAGCGGGTAACATTCCAGCTGTTGACTAGACGGGGGACTAGTCTTGCATTGACTAGATATGACAGCCAAGGTAAACCTAGATAGGTATGAAATCTTGCAAATGTGGCTCTATATAGGATTCAAACTGTAGAAACTTACTAAGTATCATCACTCGTCGTCGAATTCACATATAATGCTAATTCATCCAACATATGCTGACAGAAATGAAAATAACTCATGCACAACTTCATTCAGTCAAACTAAAAACGCTCCATAAACAATCTTTCATCTCTTGTTGGCACAAAAACAGAGCTCGAATGCATATTAATGGCACCAAAAGTTGGCCAGGATTCGTATTTAAAATGACACGCAGCTGCCGCGCGTCTGTTTCCAAAATATTAATAGATACGGCCTCCACCTCCAACTACTGTTAGTTGACAGGACCTAAAGTTGCTCGTTTGGCAGCTCCCGGTCGAAGAGCCCCCTTCCAGCTCGCCTTACTGACCGAGTTTCAGTCACAAATATGTCACGTCAGACGCCTGTCAGATACGCAAACAAAAAGCAGGCGAGCTAAAGTAAAACTGGCGGCTAATTAGCTGCTCACTCTCGCTACCTATCTGACAACAACCGTATTGGCGGCTAGCTGGCTTGCTAACTAAACTTGTTCCCCTGTGACAGTGGAGCTTGCAGTGTCCCCACCTGCCCCCGACCGACGGCGGCAGCAACATACCACTTGAGGCCTGAACGTCTGTCCTCCCGCTCTACTCAGAACTTCAGCACCACACAACTAACAGTTAAAGTCGTCCATTTTTCGCGGGCCCTGACTTCAAGTTCGCGAGCTCCATGTCGCGAGCTTGTAACATTCACCCGCACTCACCCAGGCTCGTGTCCGCTACTGGAGGCCAGTGCAGGTCTGTCAAAGTTAGGCGTCCCCTCCCCTTCCTTTTTTCGATCACAGCTCCCTCTCTCTCCTCGAAATGAGCCTCAGCTCTCCGTGTTTATCGTGGGTTTGAGACCCGCAATCCCTTTACCGGTTTGTCCGTGGCGTCTCCTAGCTTCTCCGCCTCTCTCTCGCTCTCGTTCGTCTTTCTCTCTGAATAGCTAACATCCGGGGACTGCGCGGATAAAAAATCCGGAACTACTTTTGGGCATTAGCCGGAGAACGGCCCACTGTACCAAGCTGCGACAGGGTTGCAGCCGGAAAGTAGTGCCTTAAGTGTATACAAATATTGTCATGATAATTATTATCAATGACTTTTCACATTTACCATTATCATATTAAGCATAATCGTATCGTAAAAAAAAAAAAAAAAAAAAAGCATAATCAAATCGTAAAAAAAAAACTTCGAATATGAAATGTACTAATCGATTCATAGTAAACTTTACTGCTGATAATAATACAGATCATATTACAGATCAGTCACAGATCATGTCGAATGATTTGCGGTATATAATGTACATTTTCGGAATGTGTGAATAGTGGCCACCCAATTTTTAATAAAATATAGATGGTATTATTATTATTATTATTATTATTATTATTATTATAAAATAAAGTTAATTTATTGACGACGTTTCCGTACTGTGTCTGGAGGAAGAAAAATATTCCTCACTAGTTTTACCCTTTTTTTACACCATGTTTCTGTTTTCAAATAACTGCTTCTTTATTTCTTGTATTTAATTCCATTATTATTTTCTTAATCTTTCTTATAATTTTGGATCTTATAAAAAGAGTTAGGTAATACCTTAAACTTTATTTGTAGGATGGGTAAATATAACATTAATAATAATAATAATAATACAGCTTTTAGCTGTATAAATACTTCTCATTTCGCATTGCTTAAACAATGCTGCCCCCTGTGAACCTGGAGGTGGACTACATGTTTACACATATTTTGTAGTTCATTCTTCCTACAAAGCCTACAGTGCCGTTTTTTTTTTTTTTTTTTTTTTTTTTTCCTTTGTTGGATGGATAATTATACCACAGTTTATTGACCATAGTAAATTAAATGCATTAAATAAATAACGTATTACACTGTCCTTCTTTTATATCTGTTTTCCTGTGTACCGGTACTTCTGTATTTTCATATTACTGTTCCATGATCCACATAAAAGCTGAGGGAATAACAATAATCTAAAAACCTTTATTTTGGAATTTACACAGCAGACCTTTGAAAGAGCCAATCACAACAGCCAAATCTGCGCATGCGCACACTCAACCACTATAAGTTGTAGGAACTGTTTCTGCTGATCTGTCACACACACAGGCCAAGTTTATTAGGGTCATTCGCAAGTAAATTATATTTTTTCGCGTTTTATTTGTGAGTGAGCACACAGGTAAACCTTCGTTTAACTTATTTTGTTCATTTATTAATATCAGCGCGATAACAAGAGCAGCATACACTGACAGCGAGAATGTTTATATTGTGTTTAGTTAGCAACGTTATCAATGTCATACACAAGACAATTTGTTTTTGTCTTGTGAAAGTCATGATGATAATTATGATGCTCTTTCTCACATTTAACTTGGAATTATTGCATTAATGTGGTAAAATCTGTATCTGACCTTCATTTCATAGTTGACCAACAACAGTATATTGATACAGTGCTGCTCAGTGACAATTATGTAGCATGTAATTTTGGCTCTGGAATGTGTCAGGTCATTGTCTTTAGCATATTTTTAATTCCAAATTGGCATTCATAACCATGATAACTATTGATAACACCTCAATAACTGAAACTTTTTTTTTTCTTCCAGGTTTACAATGGCCCACTTTGACCCCTCAGCCTCAAGTGCAGTGGATGGAAGACTGTCTGAAGAGTTTGCGGTCCCCTCTCATGTGGAGGAGGTCAGGAAACTCATGGCAGAGTTTGCTGAACGTCACAGATCGGCCGGGCGCAGAGTAGTTCTGATCACCTCGGGAGGAACTAAAGTTCCTCTGGAATCCCGAACGGTACGATTCCTGGACAACTTCAGCAGTGGTCGGCGAGGGGCATCCTCTGCTGAGTATTTCCTGGACTCGGGCTATGCAGTGATCTTTCTGCACAGGCATCGTTCTCTCTACCCATACACTCGTCTATACGCAGGGGTCAATTTACTGGATAGCTTACGATTAGAGACTGGTAAGGAGGACACTGGTCAGATCCTGGTGGATCAGAACACACTTCCAAACATTGCAAAGGTTTTAAAGCGCTATCAGGCAGTGAAAGCTGCAGGATTACTGCTGCCGGTGGAATTCAACACCTTGTCAGAGTACCTTCATCTTCTCAAAGCTGCAGCCCAAGCATTAAGCTCCATAGGTAAACAAAGCCACCTTTTGATTACTTAAGGCTGAATACATTTTTAGTGGGATTACTAGTTGTTATAATTAATTCTGTTTTTCCCTCCTAGGGTCCAAGGCTATGTTTTATTTGGCTGCTGCTGTTTCTGATTTCTACATCCCAGCATCTGAAATGCCAGAACATAAAATTCAGTCCTCTAATGGGCCACTTCAGGTGTTGTAAAATACAAATATTAATTCCGTCTTTTAGAAGCCACGGATTGACACATTCCACATTCAGCTATGTATTTTCATGGATAAAGACCCTATTTATGTGAAAAATATTTAGTTTTACATTATTACTTTTTTCTGCTTATTATAATACTGTACTGTTTTGATGTATTTTTTAAATCATTTATTCTTTTTCTTTTCTTTTTTTAACATGCTTTTATAACATGGACCCACTATCACTCCCTTGCAGAAAAACTCGTGCTAGTCTAAATTTTGTTAATCTAGGCTCTAAACAATATATGACAAGTTGTTCATTTGCTTGTTTATGTTATGTAGATAAGTATGAAGATGGTTCCCAAGATGCTGTCTCCACTGGTGAAGGACTGGGCACCTCAGGCATTTGTCACCTCTTTCAAGCTGGAAACGGACCCCACCATCCTTTTGGAGCGAGCACGGCGTGCCTTAGAAACGTACAACCACCAGGCAGTGGTTGCAAATGTTCTCGACACTCGCCGTGGTTATGTGGTTGTCGTCACCAAAGACACACAACACGAGCTGGTCCTCACAGATGAGGAAGTGCAGAAAGAGGTAGAGATTGAGGACAGGATTGTTAGTAATCTGACTGCAGCACACAGTCAATTTATGTCTCAAGTATGAAAAACCTTGCTGTGATTTCATAGCATGTAATCTCACGTTGCTCTTTCAGACATGTGGAATGTTTATTGTTGTCTTGTAACGATTATGGTTCAAATTTGAACAGAAGCTTATCTTAGAAAATTTACTTTGTGGTCATTCTGAATGACATCTTCAAATTCGGAAACTTCTCCGTTGTGAAATTCAGTTGCTTATTACAGATCTAACAAGTTCCTTTATATTCATTTCCTCTGTACAAAGAAATCTGCAAACATCTTATTTTAGGCCTTTAATCAATAGTTTAAAAACAAAATGATATTAATAAATATGCTTAAGTAGCCATCATCCTAAACTCACCTTTGCCTAATATCTTAAATCTGTTCTTGTTTCTTAAATTGAGTCTGTCTACAACAAATCACACTTTAACAGCTGATGATGTACATTCATTTACAATAATATGTATAAAAATCTGCAATAAATATTCAATTTAATGCTTTAGTACTTTGAAGTACATTCTTTGAATATGACAACAGTTTTGAAAAGCACTGCATGCATCACCAAAAAACATTTTGCAAAAATTTTGAACTTGAGATTTTATTTCATTCATTATATGAGCAGTTGCATAAAACAAGTAATTTCCATCTTTTGATATCTGGGATAGCGAGTATAAAAAGAAACACCAGAAAAGTCCATTTTAATATCACATTCAAGCTTGGATGAGTATCATCTGTAGACTGATCACTTGAATTTGACGCTCCTCTTAACTCCAGCACGAATACCAGACCATTCTCCACTGTATCTCGTCTCCTCGCGCCGCACCTCACGAACCTGACACAAATAATCTGTAATCAGTGTCCGTTCTGGATAGTGCTTTACAAATGAAAGTGAATTAAACAAATAAATCCTATGACACTTACCTGACCCTTGCGACGAATCTGGGCACGTCTGAACTTCTCTCTGTGTTTGACTCTGGGATTCCGGTCAATCTTCTTCCTCTTGGGTGTGAGCCCTTTGTTCTTGGACATCTTTTCACGAAACATATGATGTGATTATGATAACACTGTCCGTAATATTGTTTAAAATTGTATAGATGTTTTGGGAAATGGCTAGCTTTCAGGTCATTTGTTGCTAAAGATGTTTGAAAAGTTGTTTGGGTACGAGTTGAAGGCATATTAACCACAACACCTCACCTGATAGGTGATCCTTCTTTTAGCATCTCCCTCCATCTGTTCCTCTTCCACCAATCTGGTAATGCAGTTAGTGACAGTAAGGTTTCTGAAACATTATGACAAACCACAAGGGCTGAATGTCGTAAATAGACTCACCCGTCCTCGTTCTGCATCTCAATCTTTTTCCTCTTGAGTTTCTGCCTCTCCGCCATGGCGTTGTAGAAGCGCAGATTCGCTTCCTCGTCTGAATCTGACATCTCTTCTCCTTCCAACTTAGCTTCTTCTGATACCTAAAATAAAGACATGTCAAACTCAGCAAAAATGGTGCCCGTGCTAATACTGACACATTAATAAGGAAAAGCAATTACTTTGGTATGTTTGCTGCCGGCTGATCTCCTTGCAGTTCTGTCTTGCTGTTCTCCAAAGAGGAGCTGCCGCAGTTGAGGAGCCAGTCTAGCATCTACTGCTCCTAGTTCATTAATCAGCTGTGAAAGTGATAAAGAGATGAAGTCTTGAAAGCTTCTTTAAATGAATGCCTGTGGTTAATTTGATTGTACTTACATTTCTGTAGGTCAGCAATCTCTCAATCACAGGATGGTTATGTGCTGGAATTCGCTTGGCTTTTAGAACCAAATAAAAACTAATATTTGTGCAATAGCTGGAAAGAAGGGAATATGCATAGTGAAAAATAGAATGGCACTATTGTTCAAAAGTTTGGGGTCGGGAACGATTTTTAAAAAATGTTTTTGAAAGTCTCTTATGTGCCCCAAAGCTGTATTTATTTTATCAAAAATACAGTAAAACTGTAATATTAAGAGATGCACCAGTCGACCGGCTATCAATCGTTTTAGTTTTTTTTGGCCGATCTCTGTTCCGGACTTGCACACAAACTGCATTGCAATAATTTTCCAAAATGTCAAAATATTGTAGCCTGGGTTTCCCCATGCTGCCTTGAGCGCAGCGCGATTTTATTCACGCTGCTAGGCAGCCTGGACACCATGGACCAGATTTTCCCCTCAAAAAGGGAACCAATCACAGAACGTTTACGATGACGACGTCTATGCGACACACCGAAGCAGTTTGTTTATATCTATGGATCCAACATGGCAGAAGACGCGAAGTTACCTTTCGATGCAGCCTTAGATAGTGTTCTAAGTAGTTTAGTCGCTGAACGCCATCGTGTACACATAAATCTCTGACCCATCGTCTTCTTCCTCGTCGAATTTCTGTTGCTCTACATACGTCATCTGGTATAATTGAAACGATTGGCTATGAGCTACGTGCAGGCGCATTTGATAGACATTCGTAGCGCCCAATAAACGGCTCTGGGCATTCGTAAACCACGCCTCAAATACGAGAAAATGAACATGTGGTTCCCAGACCACGTCTCAATGAGTTAGCCAGGCTAAAAATATTGGGGAAAAAATATAAATATTGAATAGGGGGTGGGAGTTTATGTTTATATGAATGTATCTCTGACTGTCTTCAGAAGTTTCAATTGCTTTTTCGTTCCCTCTCTCCTCCATATAATGCTTAATAAAGTAGTTTAGAAGTGCAATGCTGCTTTGTTTACAATACAGTGAGACAGGGATAGCTGCAGGTTGGAGTAATGGGCTACAACATAAACTAATCCCTAGCCCTTCCCCACACCCTAACAGGCAGCTTCCACGAACAATTGTAAAGACGTTTCTGTATACCCACTACCTTTCAGAACGCCCATTACTCCGACCTGCAGATACCCAAGCTTGTTTACAGCAGTAACCAAGAAAATGCTAACAGAGAGTG